>NC_054546.1:43842052-43857052 GCF_017654505.1 Polyodon spathula | reverse complement strand
GCCTGCATGGATCACTGCTTAGCTTAGAAACACAGCTAGCACAAAAGGGGCAGCTGACATGTGGCGCTGGATGGTAATAATGGTTGTTTATGAGCCCAATCCATCACATTTAGTGGACATCTCCATTTTTTTGTCTGTGAAAAGGTATAAATAATAATGTAAAGAAAAAAAATGGGCAGCAGCCCTGTCCCAGAAAAAAAAAAAAAAAAAAAAAAAAACTGCCTTGGTAAATATTTTAACTGCTTATTAAGATTTTGAGCAGATGACAATAGCAGCATCTGTGCTTGTCATGCCCGGTCCTGCTCAAGTGAAAAGAAGAGCCCAGATGGTTCTCAAAATGTAACTGTAATGAACAGTCACCAAGGGAACACGCGGAAGCTGTTCTGTGTAAATTGATTTGGACTCCACAACTCAGATGCTAGCGAAAAGTTTTTCTACAGAAAATAAAAATAAATAACAAAATGTCACAAATAAACACATATCACGTGATGTAGATGCCTCATACATGCCTCATATATCAGACCAATCTTGACAGAAGCAATACCTCTGGTAAGCTAGAGAGCTACACTATGCTTAAATAATTAATTTTTTTGACTAAGCAAGTGATAGTTTGTGTTCATTTTTACTAAGGAGTAACACGCCAGTCCGAATGAGTGATCTCTCTTATTATCTCGACAGGTGGTAGCACCCAGATTACCAGCGAACCCTTTCCTACATTCACAATGCAAATGTGTTGACATTCTTGGTTGGAAATGCAAGGAAATTCACAAAAGAAATCGGAAAAATAAAGATCAAAAGTTTAGAATGTGCAAGTGAAAGATTCTTATTTCTGAAAGTCAGATTCTAATAGCTTAAAACACATATAACTCATTAAAAGTTTAGAAATAAATCTTTAATGTATATATTTGTTCAGTTTTACATTGGTTTTCAGTATTCAGTCAGTGTGAGACACCAGATGCAACTTTAACAAGCCTAATAACAGGTGCTTTCAATACTAGAGCTGCAAAATCAATAAGAAGGGGTTGCATTTTTTAATAGTTGACCTTGACCATAATCTGAGTAAAGAAAGAACCTTTTTTATGAATGAAGTTATTCAGACCCGACACTGCTTAGATCCTTGAAGACCAGAGTCTCTTTAAAGCAGAGGAAGATTGTCATTACGCTGTTATCTAGATGATACAGCAGGAGGAAACTATCGCACTTCCTCTACAAAAAAAATAAAAATAATGATTGAATGAAGTCCATCCCAGAAACAAACAATCCCCATTCATGTTGTCCCTGCAGCCTGCCACCGCGTCATGCTTTTTTTATAAAGAAGATAACTATAAATCTGATCTATGCAGAGGTAAATTGTCGGAAATGAACAACAACGGATGTCGATTAAATGAGTGAACTCTGCTGAAATGTAACCCTTTCCAATTGTCAGCTGCAGTGTGTCTAATCCCTCCCTGAAATGTCTGCAGACAGCCTGGCAGAGCTCCTCCGGGGAGGTCTGGTCCTCTCTTGGTTTCATGTTTCACACCAGCAAACATGCTGCCCAGCTGTATCACACCTAGCTGAGATTAGAGCAAGATAGTTTTTCCTGAACCGAAATAAACTGCAGGATGAACATAACGTGCACCGCAGAGCAGGTTCAGTAAACACATTGATTTGCAGCTTCAATAAAAACATTACTTTGCAGATTCCGTAATAAACACATTACTTTGCAGATTCCATAATAAACACATTACTTTGCAGATTCCATAATAAACATTACTTTGCAGATTCCATAATAAACATTACTTTGCAGATTCCATAATAAACATTACTTTGCAGATTCCATAATAAACATTACTTTGCAGATTCCATAATAAACACATTACTTTGCAGATTCCATAATAAACACATTACTTTGCAGATTCCATAATAAACACATTACTTTGCAGATTCCATAATAAACACATTACTTTGCAGATTCCATAATAAACACATTACTTTGCAGATTCCATAATAAACACATTACTTTGCAGATTCCATAATAAACACATTACTTTGCAGATTCCATAATAAACATTACTTTGCAGATTCCATAATAAACATTACTTTGCAGATTCCATAATAAACACATTACTTTGCAGATTCCATAATAAACACATTACTTTGCAGATTCCATAATAAACACATTACTTTGCAGATTCCATAATAAACACATTACTTTGCAGATTCCATAATAAACACATTACTTTGCAGATTCCATAATAAACATTACTTTGCAGATTCCATAATAAACACATTACTTTGCAGATTCCATAATAAACACATTACTTTGCAGATTCCATAATAAACACATTACTTTGCAGATTCCATAATAAACATTACTTTGCAGATTCCATAATAAACACATTACTTTGCAGATTCCATAATAAACATTACTTTGCAGATTCCATAATAAACACATTACTTTGCAGATTCCATAACCAAACAATGCAAGCTGATTCTTCCCACAACGCCGGTGTGTAAGATCTTCAACACAGAAACTTGAAAGCTGCACAGTGATTCAGCAGTTTTCCCATGCTTTTTCCAAGGTTATACTATACATTTACCATAGTGTAGCTTGCCATGGCTTGCTGTGTTTTTTTTTTATATGCTTTACCATACCTCCCTGGGCTTTACAGTGCTTACGTACCAGGCTTTTACTATGGTAACCCTATTTTGCACAACAAGAAGCACAGTCCTCCACACTGAGCTGAATGATGGGAGAGTGGTTGAGCAGCTCTCACTGTAAGGATGCTTGTAGCTACTCCAGGCGCAGCACTGAAAGCAGCCTTGCACAGAACACTAGGACACGGGAGGGAGTGCAGAGTAATGAGGGGCACAGAGTGTGCTGCACTTCCTAAGTGAAGAGTCAGACCAACCCTGATAGCATCAAATCGCATTTACTGGATAGCAGTAGCCAAGGTGTCCCACAGAATATTATATAAAAGTAACATTTGTATGTCTGAATGTATAGCAGCCATACTTGCAAGTATATGGTTTGCTATAGTGTTTACAGAAGGAAGTATTTGTTAAGTTCATTTTTGAGGCATAAGGAAATTGACAGGATTGACTGCAATAGCGGTATATTAGTGGAGCATACTGAAAATCAGAAATTACAGACACAGTACAGATATATATATATAGTCTTGTAAAAAACTGAGCTCTATTCACAACACTTTAAGATCTGTTTTAGAGAATGTTTTTTAGGACTGGGTTTTTATAATCATTCCGTTAGGTTAAACAGTGCTTTGAAGGTTGAAAATTAACAATAAACCTTCTATGAAACAATTTCCTAAACTGCAAATTCATTTGATGAATCAAACTGGCCTTTAAAATAATTAAACTCATTAAACAAATGTTTCTTTAGAAACAGTCATCGTCTTGTGAACAGGGCATCTTGATTGCTCATCTCCACACATATTCTACACACCCCTCCACCGTGTTGTTACTACTGCATTGCACATATTCCACTCTTCTGAGGAACTGAGGATTATTAAGGGATGATGGGGAGGAACAACCCCATTAGTGACTGGAGGCCCACAGATTGATGTGGAAGTTATCCATCAGTCATCTAAACTGACAAGAACACCCTTTGTCTTTCCATGTTTTTTACATGCATATATAGAAAACCCTGCTAATTTGAGCCAGCTGTACATTGCTGATAAGTCACTCACTCTGCAACTGTTTACCTTCCCTGGTGATAAATCTGGGGGATCGCAAGCCATGCTGCCCGGTACACATGTGCTGGACAAACGCGACAAGAAAAAACATTTTCACGTTATATGTCACGCAGGAGTGGCAATCTGTTGCCTTGCTCTAACATTTCAAGGAGTCCTGCTGGTGTCTCTTTATTCCAGCCGTATTCATTGTGTTTAAACTAACAGTTGACTATGCTGACCTCAGGTGTGTGAATGGAGTAGCTGAAGTAAGCAACTGAATTTTAAATGTAAATCCAATAAAACCTGAACGATCAGCCGCGTGAACCAAGCGGTCATCCATGCTTACCATCGATAACTTCAAACACTAATGGCAGTTTTCACAAACCCAGATTAGTTTACCTAAATTAAAGGAACTCATACAAGCCAGGTAGACGAACGTTTCGCAAAGTGCCTTCATCAGTGTAATGCATAATTGATGAAAGCTTAATTCAAAATGTATGCTTGCTTGATTCAGTTTTTTTTTTTTTACTTTATACATTAAAAGCTTGTCTACAGAAAACATGTTTGTCAACTTCCCAGGGTTTCACTTCACGTGGGCAGAACAACACTTTAGAGCCCAAACTACAAAAGAAAACACTTATTTGACAATAAAGGATTACAGGGAGCTGTGTCTTTATCCCGTCTCAAAAAAATGTACTCTCCGCCTTAGCCCTAAAAGTGCATTTAGACCAGGGCTGTGCAGTGTATAAGATCATGGAGGAGGGAGCTCGTTTAGGCCATTCTCAAATCAAGTAAATCCACACTGATTTCTGCTAGACCTTGTGGAATTCACCAGCCCTTGTAAAGCAGCAATGGTAAGTGACAGTGCTGAGCGAAGTGGATAACCCGTGTGTAATCATGAGACAAACATTGAAATCCCCTGAAGGGTGCGAGTATGTCAATGCTCATGTGGTCCTGCTTAACACGTTTCTGCAGCAGGACTCAGCTGCTGCTGTACGCTTAGTTTCCAGTAGCCCTGCTGCACTTGGTCCTCCCAATACCCTGAGTGTGTGTGTGTGTGTGTGTGAGTTTGTGTGGGGACACACACACACAACTAAAACTGGATTCTTCTTTCACTTCAATTGTCAGAAGTTTATTTACTTAATGCATTTCCTTTTGCCACTACATGCACACACTGTGATGAGGTCATCACAGTGTGTGCATGTAGTGTTAATATATATACAGCCCAAGACGTTACCAGAGACTCAGAGACAGAAGCTGCAGTGAAGTGCTGTTGCACACTTTATTAAACACACACATACAAAAAAAAACCACACGAACAAATAAACTGACACAAAAATAATACAAAAATCACAAAAGTCACCTAAACAGCACCTGCTCCCTCTCCCAGACAAAGGTGATGTCCTTCCTTATATACATGTGGCCACTCCCCAATTAGTACCAATCACATAACTGGGGAATGGCCGCATCGGTGATTGCTGGCAGGGATAGATTGATTTATATATTGTAAAATGTATTTCTGGCAGCTGTAATTAGACACACTTAAAGTGTTATCGTAAGTATTTACTGCAACAGAAATCAGTGCCAAATTAAGGACTGAGCTGAGCCCAAGCTTTCCAGAGATGGCCCAGTTGCTTCGGGTGATCCACCATTAACATTCTGTACAGGTCAGCCACACTGGGGACTGGGGTTCCACTCATCACTTGCATTCAAGCAGTGCTTGTGTAGAATCTTACTTGAGCTGAACTGATTGTGTTTTGCTGCCAGTAGAGAGCTTGGTGCAATAGCCTGCGGGTAGAGAGTGACTGTTAAGAATGCACTCACCGGAAAGGGGGTGGGGGGTGCTGGGCTGCTGGGACTGGATCCACTGGCAGCGGTGTAGGCTGACACGGTCTATCCTGACTCACTCTGTTTATGCCTCTTCATGCACTGTGGATTCTGTTGCGATTTGAAAGGTGGACATCTGTAGGTGAGAGGGTGTGACCAATAAATCATCGGAACAAAAACTAAAATGAAATACATCTTTGTGGCTCAGATTTCAACAAAAAACACCCAGGTTTGAAGCTTTGAAAGCATTAATTACAGGTGTTAGGAAGCACACATTGTGCATTGCCATGGAACAGCTCTTATCACGCAACCAGCTTAAGAGTTAGCATTGACTTTATGTAGGATGATAATAATAATAATAATAATAATAATAATAATAATAATAATAATAATAATAATAATAATAGTTGAGTCTATGATGCCTGGTTGATGCACAGCCGGGCACAGTCCATTATATTTTCAGTACATTTTGATCTTCAGCTAATCACGTTCAAGGCTCTTGCACATTAAGGCTCTTGAAGAAGCATTCCCAGTTGTAACATTGACTGCTAACCATATTTAATATTCAGGAATACAAACCCGACCTTTGTGTTTTTATCCTGCGAACTGACTCCAGACCCCACTGTATTGTCCTTTATTTTTAATTGACCCTGACAAATAGTGACTGCAAAAAAATGCATGTGGAAGTTACTTAACAGTTCCTGTGTATTTTGTGATGTAAAGCCTGTTCTGTACATCTCCTTCTAGTCTGTGAGCGCTCTGTTATACAAAATATCAAGATCACAAGGCAGAATGGGATGCAGGAGCTGGGTGGGAGACAGCTAGTGACACTGCAACACAGTCACACACATACCTGCAGCAGGTTGCATGATTACTTGAAGGATATTATACTCCCTATACATGAATGGTTAGACATTATCTGTCATCAGGTTAGTTAAGCAACTTCAAAACCACCTAATGCTTTAAAGCTTACCAGCTTTCTGTGATTATATTAATATGAGTAATGAAAACCAATTAACCAGGATTACTCACACTGTAGTATTCATAACACTGTGCAGTATACTGTAGAAGTCGCTCAACTTGGCTGGAGCGGTTTGTTTTTTACCCTGCAGATTTCTCGGAACACATGCAGTGGGAAGTTTTCCTCTCACCACAGTTGACTTGAACTGTGATGAATGCAGGTAAGCAATCGACTGTGACAGCCCATAAAAGATGGTATCAGTAAAACTGCAAGGCTTCATATCCAGACCTCCAGAGCAGGAGGCTAGAGAGCAGCTGTATACCTTTCCTCTCCCAGTCGGGGGGCTACAGATAGCGATGGAATTAGACTATCCCTATTTTAATGATTCATTTATTCAAACCAAGTCTTTATTCTGTACATTTTAAGGTATTGTTTAAGGTTATATAAAAGCAATGTTATGTTTTACATAATTTATAGAACATTTATATAAAGTCACCTTGGTTTTTATAAATGACACTGTGTGCACACAGTATATGGGGCTTGAACCGCGCAGAATGAAAACCCTAGCATCTGAGGCTGCTTTCTGATTTATAAAACACTCACTCTGCATCAATACATATAAGCTAGCATAACAAGATCTTGCTCATTAAAGCCATAATTTAAAAAGACTACTGTAAAGACAAACATCATTGCCTCCTCGTTACTCATCACCTGACCTAAACCAGGACTGGAGCTGCGTGATCACTTAAAGCACAACACCAACAGTAAGCTGGCTTCATAGCATGCGTGCACGCGTGCGTGTATGCGTGTGTGTGTGCGTGCATGTGTGTGTGCGTGTGTGCGTGCGTGTGCCTGCATGTGTGAGCGTGTGTGTGTGCGTGTGTGTGTGTGTATCTGTTTAATCCTCAGTCAAAGTCAGATAACAATTCAGAAAACAAAAGACCACCTCCGCATTTATTTGGAATCGCTGTCTAACCCGCCCATCTTTATCACACCACAGGAGCAGGCATGTGCTCCGCAGGAGGGCTTCAGTGTTTTAGCTTCAGAAGACTGACACTTACATGCAGTAGATTTTTAATTCTCATCACAATAACCTTGTCTTTGCAAGAGCAAGGCTGTGCAGCAAGTTGGAAAGAACACACTGTACAAGTACAGAGGCAGCACAGGTTTATATATTCAGGATCTGTAAAGGGGATAGAAAACTCGGACAAAGTCCCTCTGTACTTTCAACACCCATTTGTCCCATATTAATGCTGTTACTGTAACAAAGCTATATTCAGGCACCGACATCTTTCAAAGCCAAACACAAATTTTAACCTCTCTTGTTCTTCTTCCACAAATAAGCTGTTTTTAAAATGATTTCGAGGGCGCTGTCTGTTGCCATAGAAATGACATTAAATGAAAAGGACAAAAAATATAGAGGGTGATAAACTGCATGCTTGGGTGACACGCTTGACTCCTGAGCTTGTGTTCGAATCAAGAAAACATGCCAAGATTTTTTATGAAAGACCAAATTAAAAGGTATCGCTGCCAGGCTGTAACTGACGAGGTATTGTGTGTTGGATGTTAGCATAATGTCCCATATATTTATTGTCTGTCATTTTTGTGGGACTGACAAAGGTTTCGCGCTGCAGTAAATCATGTCATTAAAACTGCCACCAGAAGCAGGGGCAGTTTTGAAGAGCGGAAGAGACAAATTGAATGCAGCCTCTTCTCTGAGACATTCTACAGCACAGTAGAGTTTTAATGAGCCTGTCAAAAAAAATGACAGTCACTCTTTCGATTGGCCAAGTTTATGAGGCTGAATGGAGGCCGAGTAAAATAAAAAAATGAAAAAGACAACACCTCCAAATTGTGTCTTGAGCGGGGTGAAATGAGATGGCAGAATGTGCTTCATTTAAAATGTAATTGGCACAGGCTTTCCTCTCCTTAACTCTTCTGTTTAACACAGTCTTTGTTTACCGAGACCTTCGGGCTGTTCAGCAGACTTATGTAAAGCAGTGAGATAAAAGAGATAAAACCGTCTATGTTTGTTCAGCTCTTTGAAATCATATCTACCTGCTGCCTTCTGTTGAGGCAGACCTTGGGTGACACTGACCTCTTTAACCAGCAGGGTGAGTTGCAAGCTGTTTAATGATGTGGCGTGCTTTATTAGATAGCTACTAAACATATACTTACTTGAGAATTTGCTAATCTGTTCATGCATTCCAATCTATTACTATCAAGAATCAGTGATGAGGAGTCACTGATGAGCTATTAACTCTAATTAGGAAGCATATTTGTGTCAATATAGATCTAATTGTGTATCACTAAAATAAAGTGTTGATTTAGCCTGGGCTACATTCTCAGTACACTAGAGAATTTATTCACCATTAGCCTTATTTGCATAACATTGCTTGATGCCTCCAGATCTCCAGTGTGTTTTATTGCTGTCACCCTCAGTGGAGCACATCAGTCTGTGCAGCAAAGTGAACACCATGCCAAGACACTGCTGTAGCACAAAGAGAACCCGAGCCTTCCCAGCCAGCTACAGTGTACAGAACATAGATTTACATTGATTTGTGGAATACATATACATATTATTATTATTATTATTATTATTATTATTATTATTATTATTATTATTATTATTATTATTAGTCGTAGTAGCATTATTCTTGGTAACACTTTACATTAAGTGTCTCTAATTACTGTGCATTTACATAGTAATATATGTAAATTAATGTAACCAATGTATCATGTCAATGTTACATAGCTACAGTGTACTTAATGTGTTCTCTTTTTCCTGATATATGCAAGTACACAATTGTACCAGAGAAGGGTTATGGTTAGATTTAGAGTTCGGGTTGGTTAGGGGTAAGATTTAGAGTTCGGGGGGTTAGGGTAAGGTTTTAAGAGTTCGGGGGTTAGGGTAAGGTTTATAGAGTTCAGGGGGTTAGGGTAAGGTTTACAGTTAGGGGTTAGAGTTAGGTTCCCAAAACGGGGGGAGGGGGGGTATCTGCGGAGGGGGGTATCTGCGAGGGGGTATCTGCAGAGGGTATCTGCAGGGGATATCTGCCAGGGGGTATCTGTGGGGAGTATCTGCAAAGGGTATCTGCGAGGGGGTTTATCCATGGGGGGTATCTGCGGGGGGTATCTGCAGAGGGTATCTGCGAGGGGGTTTATCCGTGGGGGGTATCTGCGGAGGGTATCTGCGAAGGGTATCTGCGACGGGGTTTATCCATGGGGGGTATCTGCGGGGGGTATCTGCAGAGGGTATCTGCGAGGGGGTTTATCCGTGGGGGGTATCTGCGGAGGGTATCTGCGGGGGGTATCTGCGAGGGGGTTTATCCGTGGGGGGTATCTGCGGAGGGTATCTGCGGGGGGTATCTGTGAGGGGGTTTACCCCTGGGGGTATCTGCAGGGTTTATCTGTGAGGGGGTTTATCTGCAGGGGATATCTGTGGAGGGTATCTGCGGAGGGTATCTGCGGGGGGTATCTGCGAGGGGGTTTATCCGTGGGGGGTATCTGCAGAGGGTATCTGCGGGGGGTATCTGAGAGGGGGGATATCTGCGTGGGGGGTGGGAGTGTATCTTCTTTCCCAGCTGTTCCTGACAGCGGAGGCAGGCTGTACTGTCATGATCACTTCCCTGCACCGCGGTCAGGGTAACCAGAGTTTAAGAAAACACATTCACCCTCTGTGGAGCTCATTCTTCTACAAAGTCTAAAAAGTTATTTGTGCAAACCCTGAAACCATCTCTGGACCCCCAGTAGCAACAAAGTGAAGTCTTCACCATTCTCAGGACCGGCACAAGAGGCCATTCGACACTCTGCTGCTCACATCAACAATTTTTTTTTTCTTTTACATAATTAACATTTTTATTGGATTTTTATTTCCCAGTGACAAAAGGGCCATCTGCCACCAGAGCAACTCTACAACCCTACTGAGGTGAGCCCTGGATCAGTGTTCTTCAAAGAGCTTCGACAAACACCAGCAATGTTCAGAGGGACTCTCTTTACAAGCACAGCAACTGTCTTTAAGTGGTCATGATAATAGGCCTTTTAGCATCATTTTTTTACTATTTACAAAAATACACTCATGTAAAGATTTTATTTATTTCAGCTCTCTTCTTCAACAAGGAACTTTGTATTTATTTTGAATGCATGAGACCAAAAATAGAATAAAAATAATTACATTTTTACTGCAGTACTTCTCCCATGGTAAAACCATGGTGAAAGTGTAGTCATTGTAAACCCTTCAAAGCATAGCGAAGGCATGCTGAAGCATTGGTAACACACAGTACAACTGTGGGTGAATGAACTCAATATCACTATAAAGCTCTTTAGTCAACTACAGGACTATTATTAAGACTTGCATAAGTACAGCTGTTAACATCAGAGCTGATTATACATGCGCTGAAGAAAAACAAACATGTCTCCTCACTGAGCCCACGCACAGGGTGTGCCAGCAAGGCAGACCTGCAGAGACTCCATATCATGTTTTCAGCTCCATTTCAGGTGAGTATGCCTCCCAGAAAGTCTGACGCTCCCGGCTGAGAACCTCTGATGTACAGAGTACGTACTTTTTTTTTTTTTTTTTTAAGATTTAAAATGCGGTGTTGATCTTGGCTAGGAATTGACAGAAATTGCGTTCTCTCAGTGCACCATTGCTATGCACTCGGATTAAAACTTCGTTCTGATCTTGTCAATACAAAAGCTGGACACCATTGCCTTGGCTCCGCCCTACATATCCTACACTCTGTGCATGTACAGCACCGCCCTGTGAAGACCTTGATGTCACAGCAAACGCTGCTGTTTACAAATGTAATCACTGACAGTTTTATGAGAAGACATTATATTTCATTGTAAAATAAGCAGTTTGGTTCATGTACTAGCCTTTTTACCTCAAATGAACTCATAAACACCCCCTTTTTTATGAATAAAACAAGACCTCTGCGCACAGCCAGAGATGCCCACCTCATTCTGTTACAAAATTTGTGTTTCAAGATCGCTTTCATCAAGGAAAAAAAAACAAACAAACAAAATATTAATAATAAATAGCCCAGTACTAAAAAACGCAAGATTCTGGTTAAAAAAAAAAAAAATTCCCTTGAATCGGAGCCTCCTTGAAGTGCTTGGTGCCCGAAGCAATTGTTAAGTCTGCTTATGCCTCACGCCGCCACTGCATTACTCATTGTCCTTCAACTCTGTGCTCTAAACATCAGATTTACACATACCCATGTCTAAACAAATGATCTCCCACAATCTCCCTGCAGCTGGACAGGGATTGTTCATTTTATTTGGACACGTGCAAAGATATGTGACGTTTAGAGTTAATCTAAAACCAGCAAAAACAGGTAATGAAATAAATATCCAGTTAATTTATTTATTTGTTTATTTATTACAAGGGGATCCTGGAAAACAATTAAAAAAAAGACAATTGCAATGTACAAACAACACAATAAAAACAGGCTAGGCTAATAGCCCTATTTGATTTTTGCTGCAACCCTAACCCCAGCTTTCCATTGTGGTTATTCTGTAGGTTCCAATAGTTTTCAATTCACAGGAATTTTTAAAAATAATCCTTAAAGATAAGTACTGTATAATCTTTATTTTTTTTTTGTTCTTTCATAAATGTATTTTTGTTTAACTGGATCCTGGAATTTGAATTGTGGAACTCTTTGTATATCGTACACATTTATCATTTTAGATCTGTCAAGTTTGAGATTGGGGATTGAGGAAGTGAGGTGGAAGATCCAGCACAGGATCTGTGTGTGACATATGCCATTCTTCCTCGTTCCCTTTAAGATCAGTTGCATCTGGTGGAACAAATTGATGGATTCAAGAAGACAGATATAACGGGCCACTTCTCTAAAATAGGGCACAATTCATACTGAGAAATAACAATTCTTATTTTTTATTATGATATCTATTTATCTATCTATCTATCCACCCATCTATCCATTCATCCATGTATACACACACACACACACACACACACACACACACACACTGGCTGACAACAGTTCCTTTAAGCAGAGCATTTCTGGGGATCATATTACTCAGGATTATCACGCACCTTATATATATGGGTTGCCTCGGCAGGAACCAGCTGAACAAAGTTGCTATTAACAGAGTACTTGTCCTGTTTGGGTTCTTGCTAATTAGGTTTGACAGGATTTATTTAAATTAAAAAAATGAGCTAAATTGAAGAGGTGTCTCAGCATTGCAAGGTTGGGTGGTACTAAATAATGATCAATGCTAAAAAGAAAGAAAAAAACAAACCTGTAGCACACTATTTCTGCCCTGTCGGCTGTTGGTGGCTTAAGGGAAAAAACTCCTGGTGGTCTAAAGCAATTTTCGAGTCAACACAAGTATATGCTGTAAATCCTCCTTCCAGTAAATTGTACTAAATGACAAAGCCACATCCTAGACAGTGGAGAGGAAGATAGTACAAGCAGAGGGTGCATAGAGGTTGGGTATGAGTTTCATAGACTAATGAATAATAGGGGAGCTTTGCCTTGTCAATGTAGAGTAGATGGGAAAACTTGCACTGACTTTGAGTTCTTCCCCAGCACCCTAACGAGAACAAAACCCAATAAAACCCTCCAGTGCTGTCCTCTGCCATTGCTCTTCATTGCAATGCTCAATTGGTTTTACAGCAATGCTAATACTCCGGTCAAGTTGTTTTCCTTGACCATGTCTCTGCCTCATGTCAAGCTAAAAAGGGGTTCCTTGTAAATTGTATTGCTTTGGTGTCAAAAAGACACCCATTGAAGAGGCACTAAATATTGTAACGAGGTCTGGAAGCAAGGCTATTCGTGCCTGCTCCAGGCAGGGAATTAAGACAGCCTGTTTCTAGTTAGACAGTCATTAGAGAGATCTTACAGCCACGGCAAATGGCTTCCTGTCCTGAGTGCTTAGCTCTTGTTATAGGAAATGTCCTAAGCCATAAAGGGCAAACCAAACTTCCTGAACATTTTAAAGTTACCATCGGGGATGTGGAAACTGTTCTGATTTTTCATGGTGGGCAATCTAATTGCACCCTGAGTGACCCCCACATGACATTGACCTCCTAAACAGGTGGTGCCCATTTATTGGCTCGGCTACAGGCTGCTGCATAGTCTGAAAGTAACCAACTTTTCAATTTGTTAAAAAACGCTTAAGTGTCCCTTTTGCAAGACCTGTGCGAGGCCCTGCAGTAAGGAAAAAAAGACCTCCCATGAGGTTAGATTTTTAATGTGGGCTTTCCCCTTCCGAAATAAATGAAATAAATAAATAAATAAATAACTCAGTATGATTTGCATTCGATCCTGAATTTTGTTTTTTATATTTTTAGTAATAGTCAAAAAAAAATTGATATGTAAAACCTTTTTTTTTTTTAAACAGGAATACTGTATCTTTACTTTTTTCTGTTAGTTTTTAAAACTTTTAATAAACATATTCAGTTTTTCTTTTACAAGGTATTTACAGACAAATTGCTCAGTGGCTTTGGCTGAATTTGAATCAACTAACCCAAGTCTACTCAAGCAGCTGCATTCTAAGTGACATTTTCTGCCTGACATGTCATTGGCAATGGTTCCATACTCAGGGGCAATGGTAACGCAAAGGCAGCCACAGTTGTATGGGCCATTATTAGAATGCCAACGCAGTGGTTGTATTTTCATATTCTCTGTTCCAAAGGGAGGAGGTGGAGGCGAGCTCTGGCACACAGCGAAGATGTAAAATATTGAGCTTGGACATACAGTGGCTCTCAAAAGTATTCACTCCCCTTGGACTTTTCCACATTTTATTGTGTTACAACATGGAATCAAAATGGATTTAATTAGAAGTTTTTGCCACTGATCAACACAAAAAAAAGTCTATAATGTCAAAGTGAAAAAAATAAAATCTACAAATTGTTCAAAATTAATTACAAATACAAAACAGAAAATAATTGATTGCATAAATATTCACACCCTTGAGTCAATATTTGGTAGAGGCACCTTTGGCAGCAATTACAGCAATGAGTCTGTTTGGATAAGTCTCTACCAGCTTTGCACATCTGGACACTACAGTTTTTGCCCATTCTTCTTTGCAAAATTGCTCAAGCTCCATCAAGTTGGATGAGGACCTTTGGTGAACAGCAATTTTCAACTCTTTCCACATATTCTCAATTGGATTGAGATCCGGGCTTTGACTGGGTCACTCCGAGACATTGACCTTTTTGTTAAGCCACTCAAATGTGGCTTTGGCGGTATTTTTTTTTCAACAATGGCTTTCTTTTTGCCACTCTCCCATAAAGGCCAGTTTTGTGAAGCACCTGGGCTATTGTTGCCGTATGCACAGTGTCTCCCAGCTCAGCCGTGGAAGACTGTAACTCCTTTAGAGTTGCCATAGGCCTCTTGGTGGCCTCCCTGACTATGCCCTTCTCACCCAGATACTCAGTTTTTGAGGACGGCCTGTTCTAGACAGATTCACAGCTGTGCCATATTCTCTCCATTTCTTAATAATGGACTTTACTGTGCTCCGGGGGATATTCATTGCCTTGGAAATGTTCTTATATCCTACTCCAGATTG
>NC_054546.1:43814552-43837052 GCF_017654505.1 Polyodon spathula | reverse complement strand
AGCTCATCCATAATGCTACAAAATGCCTTCACCACTAACACTTCCAATACTGGGATTGCTATTTCAGATAGAACAAGGGAGCTTCAATACAACCTTTAACATCCTTATATATATATATATATATATTATATATATATATATATATATATATATATATATATATATATATATATATATATATACACACCATTATTGACAACAGCTTTGTAGAAGACAGCATTCCTAGTTACCCAAATTGCACTACACCCCTACTGATACACACATTAGAGCATGCACCTTATTTGCTCATGGAAAATGTGACTGTATCTTTGACATTCTAGGGGGCCAGACAGTATATTCAGTTTAGGCACTGACCCATTCTGGAATTCTCTGCCATTCCAGCAGTGTATTTGGCAAGCCGAGTCCAAGTGCTGGCAGTCACTGTATACCCTACCTGCCTCTAGCAAGCATAACTGAAGTCTTTTCAATTGTTTCCATAAATCACCTCCCAACTATGGATAGAGAAAAGCACATTAATGATAATGCCCTAAAATCCCTAACTAACACACTAACCCAAACTCTTACTTAGCCATAACCCTAACCTTAAAAATAAACTGGGTAACATTTTACATAAAGTGTCTCTAATTACTGTGCATTTACATAGTAGTCACTTAGAAAATACATGTGTACATACACATAATTACAGTGTTATTATGCACATAACAATGAAAACACACAGTGGAGAAACTTATAGGATTTTGATGCCATGATAACTACACTCATTTTTATTTAAATCTATTAATGTGGTAGTGATGTCATTTACTACCTAGTTAATGATGTAACAATGTACTATTCCTTTCAATTTAAACCTTCAGGCATCGTGATATTGAATCTATTTATCCATTTGTTTTCCTTTATTTTATTGTCCTGTTTGCTGACATAGTTCTAACAACAACATGTTTCTTGAGTTATTAAACTGACAGTATTTGTTCTGCTAATGCAGATGTGAGAAGCCCTGCTCAATGACCATTACCACCAGTGAGTGATGTGCAAACGAAGTTGGAAAAGCCAAGCATCGCAGAAGGATGCTAATAATAGAGAAATGCCCACAGAATGAGAAACACTATAGAAAACCTAATGCTACCTGGGACAGAAAACACAATGCATGTAAAACTAAACATGCAACTTATTGTACAGTGGAAAAGAGTCCTGTTTTCAAAGCTGTGTTTATGTTTGTCACTCTGTATTTCTATCACTCAAACAAACCCCTGGCTGGGTCTCGAGGGTGGCTAGAAGATCCCATTATAGGATGTGCTAACCCTCTAGCAGCTGGTTTGTTTCCTCTGGGAACTCATTTGTCCGGCTCTTACCGTGATTTTGTCCCACAGCAGGGAATCCCCTGTGCCTGGGCTCTGATGCGTCACAGTAGTGAAGGATTGACGATCAAGCATTGAAATCATTCCCTTCCAACTGTGCAGCAGGCTTCAGGAATGGTTGACATGCCGAACTTGATTCAGCTCGTGCAAAGTAATTATTCCATACAGAATTTTAGGACTGCAACGGGGGCATGGGGACTGTAGCCAATTCCTGGGAAAAATGGCAGGAATTTGTCTGGTAGTAAATGAACATCTAGACTTTGAATAGCATAGCTGTTGTCCTGTATAGAGAATAATATTTCATCCCGCTGGGGGACTGAATGGCAGTTTTGTATTGGGATAGTGACTTGGTGCAGGATTAAGTGCATGTGCAGATGCCCCAGGAAGAGTGGATGAGTTTGGCACTGGACAAAGCGACAAGGTGTGGAATGATACCTACACCACGCTTATGAAGGAGGATCAATTCCTGGAACATTAAGAAAAACGTCAGCATCTCCAAAGGAAGACACAGGGAGTACTGATGCACTTCAGTGTTGTTAAACCTACAATAGAAATGACTTTACAGCCTCTCTGCACATAACGTGTTGTTACTTTTTAAAGATGAAACAGCAGACACACGCCATTCTGATTCAAGTCCAATTCTGGATTACATCTTGATTAATCACTCTTAATCTAAAAGACAGAAATTACAGTTTGCCTGTCAGAGGGACATACTCTTATTTAATGTGTGCAAAGGCAGTGATTTTTTTTTTTTTCATCAGCCATTCTTCACTTCAACGGATTGCAACTCAATTATGTTTGTGACAGATGATTATCCGGGAGCTTAATTCAATCTCCATTACACCCCAGTCATATTTCAATTAAACATGCTATCATAGGGCTAACGCATATTTAAACCTGTTATTTCTTCAGTTCATTTTCCACCGAGATGTGCTGGGAGGGTAACAGATGTCATAATTATGCATTTATTAAGCATATTTCACACTCATCCTCCTGGGGAATGGCTCTGTGCATTGGTCATGTACTAACATTAATCTAATGACAATATGCTTTAGTTGTGATCCATAATACTGCTGCAATCTGCTGCAGCCCTTCTTATGTGTGACACACAGATATTAGCGCTGAAGTTAAGGAGGTTAATGCATTAGCAGATTGCTCGGCAGACTCAATTCACCTTGCGCCGTCTTGTTAAATCGCTTCAGACCAATCTCACAGATGGAATGTGAGCATAAGGGCGAGTACTGAGGGGAGCATTTCTGTATTATTAAAAAGAAAATAAGAAAAAAACTAAGAAAAGCCAGGAAATCTTTGACCCCCGAAAAATAAGAGGATCTGTTGCTTATTTGTTTAACATTTATCCACAAGATGGGGTGGAAGTAACTTAGCACCACTGCTGCATATTACAGACATTTAAGATTTCATTTTGCAATTTTTATAGAATACATTTAATTTAGGTTACAGTCTCTATTCTACTGTATTAATTAGGCCTAGGAATAAAAAGAAGATAAGACAGACTAAGAAGCCACCAGATTTCTGAGACGCATTTCTGTAGTGTACAGAATAAGGGTGTGGTTGTTGTTCACAGAGGGACAAACTGGGACAATTCAACTCTTTTCACTTCTGACCTCAGCCAGCTTTTAAACACTCACCTCCAGAGGGGGTTGGGCAGAGCCTCCTAGTCTCTGTTTAATAGAACAGAATATCGCTTTGATTCACTGTATTTATTCACAGCTTAATACGATACATATTGCGTGACCAGCAAGTTGCTGTTTAAAAAAAATAAACAAAGAAAGAGAAAAAGAAAAAGAACTACCCTCTGCATCTACAGTTTACTGGCTATATAAACTACAAATAAGAACACAGTATAAAACATGCTTCTAAGAACATAAATCGTAACAAAGAATTAACAACAATAAAGGCGTTTTACATGTGGTGTTACTGTAATGCTACTCTCAGGCTTCTTTTTTTGGAAAACAGCTCAGCTGTAAAGTCAAAGAAATTGTATTTATTTTACCTTATGTTCCTTGAAGTGTGTGGATCTATTATACAGTAATTTACAATCACTTTTTTCTCCACATGTCAAAAGAGAATAGATTACAACCTCACCATATACAACAAAGGCTCCAGAACAAGAAAAACAAATGTTTAACAGCAATGTGCTTTGCAATTAAAGGAAATGCTTAAAATAGCCCAGGATGGGAAAGTAAATGAAAGAGAGAGTGATGACAAGCACCAAGTGTGTAGTGAAGATCTGCCAAATGCCCTACATTTGTTGTGTTTAACTTTTTTAGCTCCAGTGAGTTCTCTTAATTACTTAGGGATAGATGTACTAAGATGGGCCAGTCTCAGTGCAAACATACCAAAGTTTGCATTTTTGTTACAACAGTTCGCAAAGTGCACATTTTGTCGTATGTACTAAGAAAAAATATGTTAATGAAGAGAGCCGCAATATACTGATTTAAATATTATTTGCATCATCTTAACAAGATCTCTAGTGATAGTTGTGCAACATTTTTTCAAATAAAATAGCGTCAGTTGAGTTGTGGTTTGCTTCAGCAGAGGGTGCCCAAAGCATAACATCTATTCATGCAAGGGTTCAAGAATCAAAATAACATTGTTTTTGTTAAATGTAAACATCATCTGTATAATGCATTCTGTTCTGTCTTCATTTTACGTATTTTAATATACTATATTATATATATATATATATATATATATATATATATATATATATATATATATATATATATATATATATATATATATATATATATATATAAATGAAAGGCAGTTTAATCCCATCAGATTCTATAGTGGGGCCCCCACCTTCACCCCCAAAAAGCTTTTCATAATCATACAGCAGCCCCTCACTAAATCGGACATGTTTTTCTGACATAAGGAGGTGTCGGGTTTAAAAACAATATTTTTTATATAAATCATTGCGCTTAAATAACACTAATGTGTTTTGATAGGGTACACATTACATTATGTAAAAATGTGAAACTGTACAGTAGGCCTATACAGTATACAGTACAGCAGTAAAATCAAATGAATGTCTAGCACACTATTTTGTATTCTAGCCTACTGGTAACACAAAATAAATCACGCTGCTGCACTGTACACAATGGTGTACAATGCAAATAAAAGATTATTTAAAATTGAAACTAACTTTTTTTTAAAATTATTTTATTTTAATTATTATTATTTTGAACTTGATCTACTTAGCAGCCTAGACAATTAACACACAATAGAGCATGGTCCTATACAGATGCTGAGAATGAGCTGGAGGGGTTAGTGGCACATGTGTGCAGTCTATTGCTCCCAGCACACTGGGAAAACCAAAAATGTAATTGGAATTTGTTTTCAAGGCTTGTAAGTACACCCTGACATTAGTGAAAATTAGGTACTTGGGTGTTCGTCTCAAAAATACATTGAGCACAACTAGCAACACACGAGAAAAAGCGGACTACCAAATGCTAGCAACAAAACATGCTTTCAAAAGTTCTCAAAAAATTGATCCAATTGTAAGTCATAATTGTCCACAGCTTTAGCACATCTCATTACAATAATTTTGATCCCTCATTTGCACTCATCTCCACCCTGTTTTTGTGAATTTCTGCAGGAATGTCCAGAATTACATATTAATTTAAGGCTAAAGCGCAAATAAGAACTGCAGCTGCAAAGCATTCGTTAAAATGATGCAAACAGTGCTGTGTTTGTTTAGTACATTTCACACTACACTTCTGACTAGTTTGCATGTGGTTTGCAACAATTGCAACAGACGCAACACTTTAGTACATCTACCCCTTCGTGTCTCCGGCAATCCTGCGCTCAGCACATGTTAGCCTTAAAGAAATGACCTTGAAGAAAGTGAAGTGTTGGAGCATAGGGACTCTCGTAGTGGGTACAGGATCTGCAACACACTCCTCTGTGCTCCCCTTAATCTACGCACTGCAGAAAACTCTAGTAACGACCAGAGCTGCAAACTTGGTGCTTGCTGGAGTGGAGCTATTCAAACATATTCAAATAAATACATCTTAAAGGATTTCATTTCTAGCTCTATCTTACAGGACACATAGGAGGGTAGGATAGGAGAGGGGAGAAGATGCAAGTAAAGCATGAACAAAATAATAACAGAGGGTGTACTGTGGGAAGAGAAGAAAACCTTACCAGGGGCGTAAAGAATTATGAAACCAAGAGAATGAACAGAGGGTACAGAGAGGACACAAGTGCAAAGAAAATAAGATTAAAGGAATTAAATAAAGTAATTTCATTTAAAAAAAAAAAAACAAAAAAACAAAAAAAAAAACAGCAAAGGAACTAAAAGAACTGCCAAAAGAACATCTCCCTTTGACTTTTTGGCAAATATCCTAAGAGCACAGTTAATAAAAGTCATAATTAAGGTTCACCGGGCTGTCTATCTATTGCTAAGAGAGAAGCATATTTCTATGTGGGAGTAATTGAGCATGACTCAAAGTGGAACGTTATTAAATTCTCTATGGGGTCGTATTGATTGAATAGTATCTTCTATTACACTTTAACTACTGTCAGGATATTAGTATTGCTGTTGGAACCACTGTAGGATATACAGTATACTACACTGGTACCTCTAATCCCAGTGTATCCATCAAGAGAATATGGCAAGACATGTGTATCTACTTTCCTATCTGCCAATGTTATTAAATAGTGGAACATTTCTTTGCTTGGCTGGCAATTTGGTCCTGCCTGTGCTGCCCTTTTTGTACCTTGTTAAGAGTTTTTAGTTTGACTCCCGCGAGGCGGTGGAGAGCAGCCTGGGGCGCCCCTGAAGTGCAGTCACCCCGGGGTGTCCGTGCAGAAGATCCTACACCGAGGAGCAGACAGGTCATGGGGTCAGGGGCAGGGGGGCTCGCAGCTCTCGCTTCTCCCTGGATTCTTATGCTATCGTCCCAATGCACTTTGTACATTTGTTTTTTAGGAGTCATTTTAAAATGTTGCCCCCATAAGGACAGAAGAAGCTAACCTTCCCACAAACACGTGAGGATATTAAAAAACAGAAGACTGTCTTATTCTATTCTATTAGAATGAGTACGTTTTTATTATTTGTCCGAGAAGCTACTCCCCTCATAACCACACAAGAATATCCAAAAGGAGGAGATAATATCCTCTAAAAAGGAAACGATTCAACTTTTTTTTTTTAATGAATTTAATTTGTCTGAGAAATAATTTAGATTATCAGATAATGTTTTCAGTATAGAAATATTATATAAACCAGAGCTTATGTCTTCTGTATATAAAATCCCCCCACATCCAGCAGGATGTATTCGAAATCTCAAAGGGCTATCCTGGTGACTAATTTGAAATAAACACTCCTATAAATAATAACAAACAAGAGAAGCCTGCAGGCAGTGCGCTGTGATGGCATTACGACAGTGACTCCGAGTTAAAGAGATGACTGTACAGGAGCAGCAGGATGTGATGGAGCTTCAGCATGTCAGTCTATACAGCACAGAAATGAAGAAACAGCACAAATTGTTCACACTGAAACAACTGCTTCAGAGCTGACAAGACAGTCCGAGCAACATCCTTAAGGCAGCTGGATAGGATCCTACTCTATGCACTTTACCACTTCTGTATAAATCTGTAAAAGTTCAGTTCAAATGGAAGGTGATACTATAGGTAGACACAAGTTTACCTCAGTATGTTTGCATTGTCCCATGTGGTTATACTATGTGCTAACACTTTACATTAACGCTAGAACTGCCATGGTAGTCATTTTGATGGGTTTGGATTTAAAATGTAAACAAATCTGCGTTTGCAAATGCAATGCGGTTGTCCTTTTTTTCTTTTGTTATTTTCTTTATTTTTTTAACAGACAACCACATTGCATTGACAGTGCGCAGATTAGTTTCCATTTGAAATCTCATTAATCCCGCGACGGTTCTAGTGTTAAGTGTCTCTAATTACTGTGCATTTACATAGTAGTTACTTATTACATACATGTGTACTTACACGTAATTACAATTATGCATAGTTACAATGTACTTAATGCGAACATCTTTTTGCATGATATATGTAAGTTCACAATTGAGTATTGAATTGAGAAAAGGGTTAGGGTTCAGGCTATATTGGTACAAAATGTTTAACACATTAAATCCATTATAACTATGCATAACAACATTGTAACTATGTATAAGTACACATGTATTTATTAAGTAACTACTATGCACATACGCAGCCATTAGAGACGTGACATAAAGTGTTACCTACCACGGCTTTAAAAAGGGTATGACAGAATGCTGGTGCCACAGCACACAATACAGCAGAGTACCCAGTGCATTAAGATCCATGATACCCCAGCAGAACTGAGCTGGAAAGAAACTATAGACACAAATATAATGTCTTAAAGCTGCCTAAAGGGACGCCATGAACAATAGCTGTTGGTAATAACTCTCCTTATACAAAAAGCAAAGGGCACATCTGAATTTTGCAGGAGTTTATTGAATTTTTTTTCACATATTTAATCTAACTATTGACACTTCATATGGAAACCCTACTGTATTTCTATTCACACTTCCAGCACAGTCACAATACGGGTCTCAAGGGATATACTGGATTGTTGAGATAATGTTCACAAAACAATTCCAGGCATACAGTAAGGTAACACGCACATGCACTTCTCATCTTCTGAATCTCGTTAACGTGAATATCACAAGTAACTCACCGTATCCATACGGAAGACTTTCTAATTGTTAATAATGTCCACATTAAAACATGAATTCATCCTGTGGCCCTGCATGCACACCTTGACCAAGCCCCTGTCTCTTAAGTGGCATTAAGGAGGAGTTCAGGTATTCCATTGAAATATACTGGCAAGTACAAGGCATGCAATTGAAGGTTGTTTATTTCCCAGGCTGTAAGCAGTTAAGACAGCTTGTGAATTGAGGTTATTCTCTCTTTCATTGATATCTATTGACCTGCTGAAGTAAACAGGTAGTGGCGCAGGGAACTGAGCGCAGAGGGTGCTGTTGCTTTTAGTGTTGGTTTTAGTGTTTTAGTGTTTCTGTTATTTGTTTTGAAATTTGCAATATATAGTGGGAAGTGAATTAGTGGGTAAATGATTTTTCTTTTTTAATTAAAAGGACAATATGCCTATTACAGGCAGTGCCCATTCTACAGTCTGTACATTACATTCTTTGTACATTAGGGGTGGATTAAGTGACCTACACTTGATTGTGGAAAGATTATAATGAAGAAATATGTGTAAGTAAGAGGTAATTGTGAATGACAGTTAGTAGCAGCTAGTTATCGGAAAGCAATGTAGTTCATGTCGCCTCACTTGTCACGTTAAACATCAATTATTGCTTCTGACAAATACAGGCATAAGCAGCACCTTCATAAATCTGCTTATTAAAAAAAAAAACGCGGTCCCTGTGCAGCTCGTTCTGACAGAAAGGACTCTGGCCTAGAAGGATTCTGAACTAGGGAAATATGTGCTCTGCCTCGCAGTATGGCAGCTAACGCATTTATCACACTGTTTAAAAGGGAACGTGATCATGTAACCAGCTGACTCCATCCCTCAGTAAAAAACAATAAGAAAGGCAGATGCAAGTACACATGTATTTATTACTGTAAGTAACTACTATGTAAATATACAGTTAAAAGAGAAACTTCATATAAAGTATTACCCAGAATCTTTGGCTGTGTTTTAATCATCATTCCTGTAGTATCCATTACTTTGTTATTATAAACAATTCATTTGAGTACAGTAGGATTTTTGACAGAACTATAATACTCTATAGGGTTTATTAAATACGTGACAACAATATAAGTTTGCTTTCTTATACAATAATATTTCTATATTGTTGTGTAATGATTGAACACATGTCTGGAAACACTAACACTGTGTCTATACATGTGTTATAAAGCATGTTATAAAGGATATCAGACAGATATTGAAATTAACTTGTTATATTGATGCATCATATCGGAGATACACAAAGAAAATGAACAAAACATTACAATAAAAGGATGTAGATATCATTTGAAGCATAACAGCATCAATTAGCTGGACAAAGATACAAAAGATCAACTCATTGCAGCCTCACTCAGGAGAAGAAACAGACTGTACATTGTTATTTACCCGATCACTGTAATAGGAAAAACAGTTGCCATCACACACCACTGTGCATGATAAAACTCTACTGTGCATGATACAACATCATTGTGCATGATACAACACCACTGTGCATTATAACACACCACTGTGCATGATACAACACCACTGTGCATGATACAACACCATTGTGCATTATAACACACCACTGTGCATGATACAACACCACTGTGCATGATACAACACCATTGTGCATTATAACACACCACTGTGCATGATACAACACCACTGTGCATGATACAACACCATTGTGCATTATAACACACTACTGTGCATGATACAACACCACTGTACATTATAACACACCACTGTGCATGATACAACACCACTGTGCATTATAACACACCACTGTGCATGATACAACATCACTGTGCATTATAACACACCACTGTGCATGATAAAACTCTACTGTGCATGATACAACACCATTGTGCATTATAACACACCACTGTGCATGATACAACACCACTGTACGTTATAACACACCACTGTGCATGATACAACACCACTGTGCATTATAACACACCACTGTGCATGATACAACATCACTGTGCATTATAACACACCACTGTGCATGATAAAACTCTACTGTGCATGATATAACATCATTGTGCATGATACAACACCACTGTGCATTATAACACACCACTGTGCATGATAAAACTCCATTGTGCATGATACAACACCACTGTGCATTATAACACACCACTGTGCATGATACAACACCACTGTGCATTATAACACACCACTGTGCAATATAACACACCACTGTGCATGATATAACATCATTGTGCATGATACAACACCATTGTGCATGATACAACACCACTGTACATTATAACACACCACTGTGCATGATACAACACCACTGTGCATTATAACACACCACTGTGCATGATACAACATCACTGTGCATTATAACACACCACTGTGCATGATAAAACTCTACTGTGCATGATATAACATCATTGTGCATGATACAACACCATTGTGCATTATAACACACCACTGTGCATGATACAACACCACTGTACATTATAACACACCACTGTGCATGATACAACACCACTGTGCATTATAACACACCACTGTGCATGATACAACATCACTGTGCATTATAACACACCACTGTGCATGATAAAACTCTACTGTGCATGATACAACATCATTGTGCATGATACAACACCACTGTGCATTATAACACACCACTGTGCATGATAAAACTCTACTGTGCATGATACAACATCATTGTGCATGATACAACACCACTGTGCATGATACAACACCATTGTGCATGATACAACACCGTTGTGCATTATAACACACCACTGTGCATGATACAACACCACTGTGCATTATAACACACCACTGTGCATGATACAACACCACTGTGCATGATACAACACCACTGTGCATGATACAACACCATTGTGCATTATAACACACCACTGTGCATGATACAACACCACTGTGCATTATAACACACCACTGTGCATGATACAACACCACTGTGCATGATACAACACCACTGTGCATTATAACACACCACTGTGCATGATACAACACCACTGTGCATTATAACACACCACTGTGCATGATACAACACCACTGTGCATTATAACACACCACTGTGCATGATACAACACCATTGTGCATTATAACACACCACTTTGCATTATACAACATCGCTGTGAATGATACAACACCACTGTGCATGATACAACACCATTGAGCATGATACAACACCACTGTGCATTATAACACACCACTGTGCATGATACAACACCATTGTGCATTATAACACACCACTGTGCATTATACAACACCACTGTGCATGATACAACACCACTGTGCATGATACAACACCATTGTGCATTATAACACACCACTGTGCATGATACAACACCACTGTGCATGATAAAACTCTACTGTGCATGATACAACACCACTGTGCATGATACAACATCACTGTGCATTATACAACATCGCTGTGCATGATACAACACCATTGTGCATTATTTACACACCACTGTGCATTATACAACATCGCTGTGCATGATACAACACCACTGTGCATGATACAACACCATTTGTGCATTATAACACACCACTGTGCATTATACAACACCACTGTGCATGATAAAACTCTACTGTGCATGATACAACACCACTGTGCATGATACAACATCACTGTGCATTATACACAACATCGCTGTGCATGATACAACACCACTGTGCATTATAACACACCACTGTGCATGATACAACACCACTGTGCATTATAACACACCACTGTGCATGATACAACACCACTGTGCATTATAACACACCACTGTGCATGATACAACACCATTGTGCATTATAACACACCACTTTGCATTATACAACATCGCTGTGAATGATACAACACCACTGTGCATGATACAACACCATTGAGCATGATACAACACCACTGTGCATTATAACACACCACTGTGCATGATACAACACCATTGTGCATTATAACACACCACTGTGCATTATACAACATCGCTGTGCATGATACAACACCACTGTGCATGATACAACACCATTGTGCATTATAACACACCATTGTGCATGATACAACACCACTGTGCATGATAAAACTCTACTGTGCATGATACAACACCACTGTGCATGATACAACATCACTGTGCATTATACAACATCGCTGTGCATGATACAACACCATTGTGCATTATTTACACACCACTGTGCATTATACAACATCGCTGTGCATGATACAACACCACTGTGCATGATACAACACCATTGTGCATTATAACACACCACTGTGCATTATACAACACCACTGTGCATGATAAAACTCTACTGTGCATGATACAACACCACTGTGCATGATACAACATCGCTGTGCATGATACAACACCACTGTGCATTATAACACACCACTGTGCATGATACAACACCATTGTGCATGATACAATAGTATTCGGAAGACATTAAGCTGTTACATTTATAAATAAGAATCAACGTTGCTGCCAACAGACTATATTTATAGACTTTGTTTCTTAACACATTATTTGAAATACAGTTTTGTAAATACCAGGTAAGTTTCAATAAGTCATGTTTTTTTTCTTCTTTTTTTTAATGGATACATCAAAAGGTTTTTTTTTTCTTTGTTACATCTGACATTGGACTGGGTGGTAAGTATTTTCTTGTTAACTCCTAACATATGTAGCCCGTAGGCATGATTCACACAAGTCTCTGGAAATGCTTGGGAAATGGTGATAAGTCACGGCAACGTGTAAAGAACTGGCAATTTTCACTTCAAAAAAGTCCTTTTTTTCTCACCACTTCAGTGTAAAATCTTTAATACCATGTAGCTGCAACAAAGTTACACATTTAATGAACAACACTTCCTCAAGGTATTTTTGTCAAAGTTTTTTTTTTTTTTTTTTTGTCAAACGTGTTGTTTTGCATTTCATTTACATAAACAACCTTTGTCAAAGCTTAACCAGTTTCTGTCAGTATGTGCTGCTCTCAGCTTGCACAGCGATAACGTATCTGCTCTTTGCAAAATCAGACAAGAAACGGAAGACTTTCCAATAAGGCTTAAGGTTACTGTTTGAAATGTGATGCATGACAATGGCACTTGAAATTTCTAATGCTTTTGTAAGAATAGTGTCATGCAGACCGCTCTGCATGACACTTGGGATTGCCCGCTCTATTTAAAGAAGAAACACGACAGTGAAGCTGCTGTGAGCTTTTTGCTGGAATGAACAGAGCAGAGCAGAGGGAGGGAGACTGTCCACAAACATACAGTGAAACCAGGGACTTCCTCAAAGTAGCTATTCAGTACTGTACTTGGAATCCAGAGTATTTCCTGGTTTTTGTGAACGAATGGTGAAATCGGGATCCATCCACATTCCAAAATTGACCCACGTCACAGCAAACGCTCCCAGACACATGCTAGGCAGATATACTTGTAATTACACACTGACTCCAAGCCCAGAGATATGAGATGGCTATTCCCTGTTTTAACAATCAGATGAGGTAGGGATTGAGACCCTCCTTGTCAACGTTTTGAGATCAATCAGCTGCTAGGAACCTTAGATGTGCCGAATGGCCTCCTCTCGTTGGTAAATGTTCTTATTTTTATGTTCCTATGTTCCGACAGTCTTTGAGATATGAAAATGCGCTACTGTCGTTATTGTTTTTGTTGCTGACCCCTGACAACAACTAAATATTTACACCCTCCTGAAAAAAATTGAAAATAAAACAGTGATAAAACACAAATTACTATACCTGCTAGTCATCAGAAAAAGATACTTGGGCCACAATTTGAAAACCGTTTGGGTCTCATATTTATTCTGTAAATTAAATACACTGTAAATCAAACAGCCAAAATGACCCTTGTGTCAACCTTAACTATAGCTTCCTGCTTTATGTACTGTATTTTATAACGATTTGCCATCTGCACTGGAGTATGTTAATATCTAGCTGTGACTATTTATACATACAGAGAAACCACATCCATCTGCCATGTACAGCAATCCCACATAATTCAATCCCACCTTTACACCAAGCAACTGTTGTTTACTCACAAGGTGACAATGAAATGAAATGATTAATGACATGCACACCTACCATCTCACACTCTGCCAAATGTGAACCTAACACATAAAACCATCCTCTTTCAGAGATTTCCTTTTTACAGCTACACAGATAACATATATGGGTTATCTAGCTTTCTTTCCTGCTTTCTTTCCTGCTATCTTTCTTTCTTTCTTTCTTTCTTTCTTTCTTTCTTTCAATTACTGATCAATTACTTGTAATTTGCTTCTATTTGTGTCTAGCTTGCTATCAAGCCTTAAACGTTTCTAATATTCATGTTATTCATATGCTGTGCTGTTAACATTTTTGCTGAGACTGAAAGCCCTTGAAATTGGAATGCCCCTCAATTATAATATAATATGCTGATATGTAACTGATTCTTGAAGGCATTGATTACAAAGCAGAACTCTCCAGATTTTACACTGTCTCTGTGTTGAAAACATTTTCTTTGATTAACATAAGGAATGCTTAGATGAGGTCTTGAACTATATAATAAAAATGGACAGACAAAATGCAGTTTTCACTAAAGGGGCTGGTTCCACAACTAATCATTCTATAAGGCTAATATTAACACTTTATATATTACGTGACAGTTATTAATACTGCATTATAGTTATTGAGTTAAGCCATTATTCCAACGTGTCATCACCACCATTGTTTCTAAAGGAATATCATCAAGAAAGTTCTAAGCAAGTTTCATCCCAACTGGACAAGAGCTTCTCTAGATACACAACATATCAAACTGTAACGTTTGACATACGTTACAGACGTTATGCATTGTTCCTCACTATCTTGTAAAGTGCTTTGTAATGGTAGTCCACTATGAAAGGTGTTTTATAAAATAAATATTGATTGATATTGATTGATACAGCTGCCTCCACTACAGTGCAGCCCAGTCACTGTGGATAAGCTGTGGCAGTGAGGCTTTCATGAAAGCACGCAGGCAGTCTTTTACTGGCATTGCACTCTAAAGGAAGGCACAGTGTGTTTACTGTAAGGTGAAAGAACATACAGTATTAATCCTTACCTGACACTAATACTTGCTGTATGATTGACCTCAATACAAGACGTCAGTCATTACTGTACAAACCATATGGCAAGGCATAAGCCTTCAACTATTCTGCAGGATTATCTTCTGTTTCTGGCAACAGCAGTATATTTTTTTCTTGAAGGATTTCACTTGCAAATAATTGCATGATAGTATTAGCACATCAGGATGGATTAAGCAAAGTATAAAAAAAATCAAAAGATAAACTTTGCTATCCCACAAGAATTTTAGTTGAGGGTACTCAAGAAGAGAGGTGGACTGGTATTGTTATTGGAGTAAAGAACTCAATTACCATGTACAGACACTGAATCTGCCCGGTGAACACTAGTAAGTATATACACCAGTGCCACCTCCTGGGCATCTAACACATAATACATTACTGTTGAATTACTTTGAGTACTTAATCCAAATCGCTTGCAATGGGGTCCATGTGTCAATAGTCATGTAGCAGTGTTTGATTTTGCACAGTGAAGTACACTATTCTCCACTTGGGGGGTCAACATCAGGCCCCCAAACTCATTTTATTTTTGACCACGAATTTTCAAACCATCTGCCTCCTGGAATATTAATAAAGTAATAACAAAGGCTTTTTTTTTTTTTTTTTTTTTTTTTTTTTTTTTTAACTAATCCATTCATCTGTGTTTGAGTTGACAGCTCCAAGGTGTTCAATACACTCTTAAACTGCAAAGCCCAGCACACGCTTCTGGAGTCTCTTTCCCTTGCCCTGCTGCATCTTTGATCTGCACCCCATGTCGGCAATAATGATTTAGGTGAAATTTTATCCCTCTGTTCACCCTGGCCAGTAATGAACAAATTCACTGCATATTACTTTGGACTTGATCTCTGGCAAAACACTGCTGGAACAAACAATTTGGTTTGTCTACACCTTTACAAGGACTCCTCAATCAATGTCAGAGGTCCAAATTTAAACAGCAAAGTGCATTTGACTGCAAGACCCTGGACTGATTAGAGCTGCCGGCTCAGTGAATTGCTCGAGACAGGGCTGCAATCAGATTATTAACTCGGCTTGAAAATACTCTTCGCTGCTCAGGATTAGCATGAATATTTTGATACAGATCGATAAGCAATCTCCACTCTATAAGAAATGCCAGCAACATTCATTTGGCTGATCAAAGGTTTATATCAGGTAGCAGCGGCAGACAGCTATTGTTTTTTGCCTCCTACACTAGCGTGATTCCATAGGAAGAAACCCAGCCCCGGCTCTCCTGCCCCTCAACGTGGAAACAATCACCGCTTCACAGGATCCCATCTACCAGGAACTGCTGCAATGCAATTAGGGGGCAAAGGCTTGAACCATGAGGGGACTGAACTCATTTCTTAACCATTACTGCATCAGCCTCACATAACCTGGCAGTCGCAGTCAATGAAAGGAAGAAAAATGCACTTTTCTCTTTTCTTTCTTTTTTGTAGAACCAGAATCAGGCACCTGTGAACTTCTGAAGATGTCTTATTCTTAAACCAGATTTATAAAGCTTAATTTCCAGTGCAGTTTTATATATATATATATATATATATATGATTAAAAAATCATGAAATCATTAATCATTAAAACCTTTTGTATCATCCAACAAAAACCTTTTCATTTTTTTAATTTTTGTACACAGCAGCTATATCTCCTGTCAAACATCTATCTATCTATCTATCTATTATATATACACACACACACACACACACACACACACACACACACACACACACACACACACACACACACACACACACACACACACACACACACACACACACACACACATACGCACACACACACACACACACACACACACACACACACACACACACACACACACACACACACACACACACACACACACACACACACACACACACACACACACATATATTTCAATGTCGGGTGCCCCAAATGACAATCACACCTTGGTTAATCCTTGGAGAAATGTATAAATGTCCTGGCTATGAGCTACACAATGAACATAGTGAGCTGGATGAGGATCTGAATGGCTGATGTTAAATGCGTTATGACTGGAAAACAGGGATTGTAAATAGCAGGTTTCATTAAAAAAGAAGTAGCACTTTATTACCGAAATCCCCAGTGTTGGCCTTGCAAAGTGATTAAAAGGGTGCAATCAGGATGAATTAGGAGATATTTGGATGAGGATCAGCAGGGCCTGCCTGCCTGCCCCCCTCCCCAGAACAGCTCAAGGCACACCAGTTGATTTTTCACAATGCCACAGCCTGCTTTCATAATGAGGCTCCCCGCAGCAGCAACAGCGAAGGAGCCATTACCACCGTTCAATTTTCAACATTTCATTTGCGACTCTCAAATGGATTCAGTTAATAGAACATGGAAAATTAGTTAAGAGCCATTTTGAAGAGTTAAAAAGCTGCTTCGATTAGTGCTGGATACAGCCTTGCTTTATGTCCAAGGCCGCGGTGGTCAGTATGTTTTTGGGGGGTAGGGGTAATTACTTGGAATAGTCTAGTTAAGCACAGAAAACAATGAAAGAACACACATGTCAGACTGAGAGTAATGACGTAACACGTGCAGCTTTTGAAATCATCTAAATCCCTTCAGAACTGATTCACGCAATAGGATTTTTAAGTGCATTCAGCTTCTTGTAAAATACCACTGGCAGGCGGATTTGTGACCACATTGTTAGGTCGAAGCAAACATCCCCACAACCAGAGCCCAACACCCAGACGAGATAACTGGTTCAATGAAAACTATTACACACATGAGGCAGACTGGGCTACTTGACAATGACCTTCCTGATTTTTAGTACTCTATACTATGTCTTAATCAAGGCAAACACAGTCCACAGCTCACTTGCATAAGCTTTTGCATCTTAAGTATGAAAAATATTGCTCTGAATGAACATATACTTTGTGGTGTGTGTTTTTGTGTAAGCATGAACAGAGAAGGTGCAGTCTAAGTAATGTATAATGATCCTACAAAAAAGTAATACAACACTATCGTGATCACATTCCTCTCATCCCCATGCATCCAGGTACTTTTACCTGTAAGAGGTACAGGACTACATGTACCACAATGCATCTTTAGTACTGTGACAGCTGTTCTATATACATTTCTTTATAGAAATTGCTGTTCTGCAAACACGGCGCTGAAACAGCATCTACATAATCTTCTTAGCTACTGCATTATTGTTTCTTTAATTATATACTGACCAAATATTTAAAAGTCATATGAACTTCTAATAACTCATAATTCTACAGATTTATTTCTCAGCAGGGGTTAGGCATTAATATGCACAAGACAGACTTCAAAGATGTTCCAGACTTATTCTTATTACTAAGAGGCTCAGTGGATTTAACTGCAGACCTTGAGACGGGTGAATGGGGTAATTGTTGTGAACCAAGAAATGAATTCATATTTAATATCCATGCCAGAAGCATCCTTTACTACTGCTGTGTCTCTAGCTTTATTAAATATAGCTGGGTATGTATGAAGGTTAATAGCTTTTAAAAACAGTGGGAGCACAGGGATTAGCACACAGGTATTATGACATTACTGCCAAATTCATTTTACAAGTATGGATAACGATTAGACCATACACAGGAAGATCCTAAGACAGTTTTCCAGTTTCTAAGATATGTGTGTCAATAACAGACGTACTTCTTAAATGATCAGACAGCTGGTTATCAAATGTTTATATTATTCCTGAAATGTGTTTTGGTTATTATAACCTTGAAATGTTTAGTTCAAGCGCATGCCTTATTTGTTTTGCTTTTCCATACAGACCAAGGTATTGATGTTGCTTCCTTCTGACCTGGTCCAAATCCAGACTGAATTTCTAACCCCTTAAAATCTGTTGAGTCATGTCAAACTGCCCTTTCCAAATGAGAAAAATCTGGATTTCAAATAAAACAGAATGGAATAATAAAATAAAAAACAAACTCCTTGTGCTTTACCAGAGAGAGGAAAGCACCGCGGACTGGCAAGAGACTGCATGTGCTTGAAAGCCAAAGAACAGATAGGATTGTCTGATAAAAGAATATTTCAGAACACGTTCATTGTTCCTTAAACAAAAGATATACATTATCCTCTAACAAGGTCAGTTCTTTTAATGTAATGCTTTTGAACAGAGGTAAAAGATATAATTCTGTTCATATTGAAGCCCATTAGTAACAGTTAAAATAATAATAAAGTGAACGTCCTGACCTATTGTTATTTTATCATAACCAGGGACAGTGTTCCCATGAACAGACGCAGGGGCGGATTTCAGTAACGGCTGTATTAATCCACCTGCTGTTTTCCACCAGGGCTGATTTTTTTACCCACCTTTTAATATTACTACATTCATTCAAAATACAGTGAAATGCCCCACAAAAAAGGACTTCGAAATTTCGATCATTAAAATACACCCCTGTGTCGCTAAACAAGTGCTGACAGTATTGATAATTGAAGTTTACTTTATATTAACTCAATTTGTTATATGCAATAACAGGGCAGTTGATACACAATTGCAGTGTTATTAATGAAACGCACTTATGGATAATGTGCATATACGTCACATGTATTTAAATATTGCACTGAAGTGGGTGTAAAATGAAAGATGTTTGAAGTCCTTTTCGCATGGATCCAAGCTCAGCATTTATAGCAGCAGCTCATTGATTGATCCCACAGTATTCGTCATTAATTAAACACAAGAGCTTTGTATCAAATGTCTAAACCCTGCAATAATATCTCCCAATGATGTCACAACAAGTGGATGCCATTGCATAGTGATGTCAATACTTCTAATGTAGCCAACAGACAGCCAGCCCACCACCCAGCCTAACCACTGTGTAGAGCTCCTTAGGACATCCCGTCTCAGAGGGTTCATAAGAATATACACATCAGCATCTGGGCAGCTGTGCTGTTATACTGACTGATGCACTGGACTTTTCTAAAATATGTATCTTTAATACGCTGTGCTGGTTGACAGATATTTTGAGTGAATATCAGGAGACTGCCATCTACCTACAGTAACCGCAGTGCACTTTCAAAAGCTTTCATTTCTAACCGGTGATGTGTGCTGTATACACAATGAGTCAGAAAGCTGTTATTCTGGGTATAAAACACCCCCACACAGGAAGAAAGCCATTCTGATGATCAGCTTTTAAATCGGGAACAGCACAGAGTCTGTTCTGGATATTTAGTCTTTATCAAACTGAATCTCCGCAAGAGACTTCATTCCTTAAGCCAGGATGGCGTTGTTACTCAAAGGTCCTTGACTGTATCTAGATTATTACCCTGAATTATTTATTTCAGTGTCACCAGTGTTTCTCATGTTCGTCATTAAATAAATCATACCATTTTTTTACACATTTTAACTTTCATCATATAACCACAACTCAGAGTGGACTTTTCTTTTCTTTCAAACTGTCTAATTTGAACAAAATTGTATGTTTCATGTTTTTTTTGTTTTTTTTTATCATATTGCGTTGAAGAACAAATTGATAAAAAAGTAAAGATAAGAAAGAAAAAGAGCATGCAAATGTTCTAATCGCTGCATACTGTACATTCCCTCAAGGTGTACAGGGTGTAATTATTATTATTATTATTATTATTATTATTATTATTATTATTATTATTATTACGGTATTTTATTTTTTTTAAAGAGAAAAACCAGTGTGGGTGCAGAAGAGGACTTAAATGATGCTGTGAATGGTATTGACTCTCTCCCCAGGAGATTGAATGCTGCTTTCATTAGTTCTATACATCAGTGATTATCGACAGTTTCTCAGACACAGCTCTTTCAACAGCACACCAAAAATCACTGCGCTTCCCTTGCAGCTGATTATTAAACAGATGTATTTATATAAATCTGATCTTCTGATCTGGACTGAGGACCCTCCGAAAGCTTTGTATTGGTGTTTGCACTCCTTTGGGGTTAGAAGGAAAAGTTAAAAAATACAGCATGAACAGAGATTACCTGTTGATCTTCAGATCTCCTGACTGGAGAGTAGCTTGCATTGTTGAGGCAACTTCTGCACTGGGCATTTAAAAAACAAACAAATCTGTGAAACATGATTTTAAGGCACCATTAAAATATGTAATATTTTAGGGATTAGTGAAAAAATAATAATAATCTACGCTGAGTAGTTCTTGCCAGCGCTGTATAAATGCACAGCTTGTAATTACCTTTCACTTTTCATTTAGGTGTGCTGTACATATGATACATACTTCAGCACTAAAAGCTTTACATAAAAATGTACACAAAGTGGATAAATCCATCGTTACTTAAAAGAGAAAAAAGGGCTCCATTCGGTCGTAAAAAAAAAAAAAAAAAAAACCTTTTCAGCTCTATATGGCTATAATGTACTGCAGTAACTCAGGCTAAATCATAAGGGAATGGAGAATTTAAGACGAGGTGTCACGTTTCTAAGTAATAAATAGCAGAGATTGATTTGACCTCCCAGCTGGTCTTGCAGTTTACTTCCACACAAGTTAGAAACATAGAAGCTCAGCCTCCCCAGGGATCTATTGCAGAGGAATCAGATACTCGGGCGTAGGTTTAAAGAATACAACAGTCCAACCATGTCAATATATTATACTCCCAGCGGCCCACACTGGACCCATATCAGGTTGGGATCAGTAGATGCTCTCAATAATAAACATTGCATGGCCGTGTGTTATCTCAGGGTGGCTCTGGAGCAGGGTAGACTTTGCAAACACTGTAACTATCTACCTCCAGAGTAAGAGGCAAGGTCAAAGGGCTTCTGTTACTTATAGGCTAATAGATATGCCCTGCATTATTCAACAGCCATTTCTTATCTTCTGCATTCTCCAAAGTCAGATCTTTTCCAGAAACGTGTCGGGTACCGCGCTAACATTCTCACTTTGCTTATTGACAGATGTCGAAACAATGTGGCAGGGAACGAGTCTGCTTACGGCAGTTATTAACCCTTTAAACGAAGGCCTTGGCATCATACTGATAGACTGACTTTACATCAGTGAAATGGATAGTAAAATCTGATTTGTCTTCGTCAATAAACAGCCACCAAATGAAAGTACTGGTTCAGCAATAAAAAAACAAACAAAAAAAACAAATAAAAAAACATGACATTTTGGCTTCTTTGCCTACTTTACAATGAGGCAGTCTCAGTCAGTGGACAGGTGTGGAGTAGGCAGGACAGTGTGAGTCATGTGTCATGTGAGAAGCCATTCACAACAGGTTTGAGATGCGCTCCATTCGGAAATTCTGATAATGGACTAAATGTAACAGCTGTACTCCCAGCAAGACGCAGGGACAATGCGAGCTGACAGAATCGTCTGGTTAAATGCAACACTGCAATCTGATATGTGGTCGTGTGTTCTGTTCTAAGAGCAGGGACATTGC